>NC_088238.1:32076208-32091208 GCF_036934945.1 Oncorhynchus masou masou
AGACAATTATGCTTCCCCAGCCCCAGACTCAGGTGCTAATAACGAAGGACAAATAGAATCATATGTGTAAACTTCCCCCTCTGATGAAAATTTATATTAACTTTCTGCCACTGTAAACAGAGCCGGCATAGCTCAGCCCTCCCCAGTGAATTGGAAGATGAATTCAGTCATTGCTACCCCAGGAAGCTGTGCACTTATAGGGGAAGGGAGGGGGGGGGGGGTAGAAAATATGGAATCCTGTTCCATTGTGCAACCTCACACTTGTTTTTCCAGCTCGGGAGAGAGACAAAACATGGGTCTGCTCAGCCCATCAGCAGAGAGAGAGAGAGAGAGAGAGAGAGAGAGAGAGAGAGAGAGAGAGAGAGAGAGAAAGAAAGAGAGAGAGAGTATTCTATTCTATCCATCCACCCTGGCGGAGAGAGAAACGGTGCCAGCAATAACACACCAAACAAAGCGAGCCTGCCATCGTTCACTGCAACCACAAACATTCATACACTTCCCACCTCCTGCAGATACTGTCATGGATATTCTGTGCAAACACAAGGAAATCGTGTCTATGGAGCGCGCATAATAGTTTACAGTTTGCCAGCAACCTGTGTGGTGAACTTCTACACCACATAAAACACACTGCTGGGAGCGAGTCAGAGAACCACCTGACATCGTCTCGATGCATCTCTTCCCTGTTTCTTCCCTTATGAAATTCTATTTATCTCGCTTCTCTTCTGGTGGTTCTAGTAAAGCCTTCACTTTCAACTGCAGTATATCACTGGGTTTAGATAAGGTGACTCACGGGCCATTGACAGCTGTTTTATCTGCTCGTCTTAGGGAAGTCCTTTACAGCTGAACAACTGAAAGCTACCACAATCTACTATGAAAAAGAGAGGAGACTGCCTTTCACTTACACCTGAGGGAGGTGTGTGGAGAGAGAGTGTATGTGTGAGTGTATGTGTACGTGCGTACGTGCATGCCGAGTGTGTGTGTACACAGCAGGGGTGGGCAAACTTTTTGGCTTGAGGGCCACATCGGGATTTTGACGTTTTGAAATTCAACGGAGGGCTGCATTTTTGGGGGGACCAATTGTTTGTTAAAATCAATTAAAATCACAGCGGTCTAAGACACTTCATCCCATTGCTTAAAGCTTCACTACAGACCCGGTTTCAATCCCAGGCTGTGTCACAAGCTGGCCGTGACCCATGAGGTGGCGCACAATTGGCCCAGCGCCGTCCGGGTTAGGAGAGGGTTTGGCAGGCCGAGATTTCCACGCTGACACGGTCACCAGGTATATGGTGTTTCCTCTGACACATTGGTGCGTATGGCTTCCGGGTTAAGCGAGCATTGTCTCAAGATGCAGTGCGGCTTGGCTGGGTCGTGTTTCGGAGGACGCACGGCTCTCGACCTTTGCCTCTCGACCACGGCTCTCGACCTTCGACTGATGTGACAATATTGTAACTACCAATTGGATACCTAGAAATTGGGGGAAATTTTAAATATATATATATATTTATGTCTTGCAAGCTGTACTTTGCCCCCCCTTGGTATACAGTATATGTGTTGGGGTGTGTGTGTGTGTGTATGTGCATGCCTGTGTTTGTCTGCACCCTACCACTTTTTAATGGTTCAGGCACACACTTGATTCCCCCTTCAAGTGATTATGATCCATCTCCTTTTCACAGTTCCAGATGGCTGAACATCACACAGTTGGAAAAATATCTACTATTAAACGTTGCATTAAAAGCATCTACAGTTCATTTAGAGCAGGGCCGGCCAGAGGAAACAGCAATGCTTGGAAAGCATTTGGATTGTAGCTAAAACGTGTGTGTTTCTGAGCGCTAGGGGAAGACAGAATGAAGTTGTTTTCCTCCATCAGTGTTCTGTTTGTGTCTGTCTTTAATGACGGGGAGTTACTAAGTGGCTCCCACACCAAAGTGGACGGCCGGAGGCTACGAGCGTTCTGACTACGGCACAGGAGTGCAGGGAACCTTTCAACGGCATCGACGGAAGATGATGTGTTTGTGCAGGATGTCAATAAGAATACACACGCCTAAAATGATAAACACACACACACAGACATGCATGCACACACAGACACAGAGACTCACATGCGGACACGCACATGCACACACACACGCACACACACACACACGCACACGCACACACACACGCGCACGCACACACACACACACACACACACACACACACACACACACACACACACACACACACACACACACACACACACACACGCACACGCACACACACACACACACACACACACTACACTGCCAAAAACCTTGAGTCATAATAGGACTGTAAACAAAATCTAACTGAAATGAAAATATGAAATATGAGAGTAAAGCTTCACCACATCCAACTCATTATTACCAATGCCAAAAACAGGCCTGGGCCCATATCTGAATGTTTTATTAACTAACTATCCTTGAGCTTGTTTGCGGGTTTAATCCCCCCCATTGACACCCATCATTACCAAATCACCTTGACGCACCCCTATTGCTTATCATTGGGTATCAACCAAAGTGGACTTAACCAGGAATCATATACTGTCCATGAATGACAAGAGCATCTTTCGTTGGCATTAAATAGATTGAAACCTTGCCTCTTCCCTTCCACAGAAATTGAGCTTTTAGACAACGGGGATAATCAGCTCCAGTGTGCTTTGCTGTAGCCAGTTGATCACACCCCCTCGGAGGCTCTCATGCTGCAGGTCAATAGAGTGAGTCTGGACCTGGCTGGGGCTCAGGTTGTGTGGTAAGTGTTACCTCCAGGGTCGATTAAATGCAACTCTGACCTTAGCTGTAAATGACTTAACCTTAATGACTGCATGACTAACCCAATAGCCATTGGGCTGAGTGTGGAGCGAGGCTAGTACTGTGTATGGGCTGGAATATATATAGCGCACACAGTAGTTGTATTGGGCTAGGCTGTTTCTCATGTTTGTAGCAAATTCACCAACAATGGCGGCACAAACAACAAGGAAAGAATTAGTAAGACAACACTGTGCACTGATTCGCTCAGCACACCTTCACCTACTGTAGGTGGCCAGAAAGTGGTTGTTTTCTGTTCGATTACCTGGGTCCTGTGTTGTCATTAGCCTCTATGGGAAGAGCCTCCGGCCCATCCGAGATGCCAGCGTGATGGATCTCCGGGGCCCAATCTCAATGAACGCCCGGTTCCACCAAAGATCACTGAAGTTAATGGCCACTACATCTAGCCGTGGAGGGCCAATGCATCTCCGTCAACTGTTTCCCTGCTTATGGAGTTAAGCTCCCAACACCTCCTTCTCTTCACGTACCATCCCCACCACTCTATCTCATCCAGTTGTCTTGTGCATATTCCAATTACTCCGTGTGTCTGACCTTTAAGTGAGCTGCGATAGATACAGTTATCTTCTCCTCTCTGACACTCTGCGTCTATCAATCAGTGTCTTGCCTGCCTGCCTGCCTGCCTGCCTGCCTGCCTGCCTGCCTGCCTGCCTGCCCGCGGTGGAGGGAGGCTGGGAAGTGGAGGAAGGCTGGGAGGGAGAGAGGAGGAGAGGAGCTATGGCTCTGGAAGCGCTACCATCACACTGCTCCGTCTAGAGAGTTGTGCATGGTTAAGGTGGGAAATGAGAGGAGCACAAGCCCCATTGATAAAGACGTACACACACACACACCAGTGAACATATCTGCAGGCATAGACACAAGCAGTCACAAACACACACATACGCGTTTGCAAACACACACACACTGGTGGAAAAAAACTATGTGAAATATATTTGTTTCAGACCACTACCTGGCTGACGATACCCCTGCTTCCATAAACAAAAGCCCCTTTTCACCAGCATCCTATAACACGCTTATAAGAATAACCTCCTAGCGTGAAAAAAGTCATACTTCTATAGTTTCATTCTTTTCCTCCCCTATCCAAAGGGCTAATCTACATCTTTCATTGAATCAAGAATGGAAATTCAGGAGAAATGCTTCTTTTTCAATTTCATGCTGAAGTAACTCAAGTCAGTGGATGTAATTTCTCCTAACAAGAAAATGTATCACTGTGTCGCTCACTTAGTGTGTCCATGTGAGAAGCGGGGGCTTTTTGCATTTTGTATTTTTTTTTTTTAAGGCTTTGATAAATGTGCCAAAAGCATGATCACTCCCTCCACAGCACTCCACACAAGGCCGGCACAATTACACTGGTTATTAAAAAAACCTCTGACTTGAATCTACATCAAAAAGAAATGACAGATAATTTATAGCGAAGGAAGGAGCTACTGCATAGAAATATATATTTCATACTGTAAGAGTCTCAATCCTCAACATTGTTCAGATGATCATGCATTGTATATCTTTGATGCTATTGAACCTAGAATGTAGTTAAAGTTCGTACAGAAAGTGATAAACACACTGCGATGTTGAAGTCTGAAATATAGGAAATCAACTGTGAAATTATGCGGATGATAAAAACTTGTACCAAAGAAGCAATATTTCTGCACTCTAACAACATTGACAAAAGCCCATGGCTGACAAACGACAGAAACTCGTTTGGGTTACAAAAATTTGACATTTGTGCAAATTACGATTATCATTTTCATAGGGAATTGGATGATGAAGTCCAAACAGGTGAAAGTGAACGCATAAAGCAGCAATATCACTGAAACAATCCCACGCATGGCCAAGTCACTCAGCTAATGTATATTTATCATGTAAACTTCTGATAAATGCATATGCAGAAACAATCAAATCGTCCCATTTTCATTGGTGCCTCGTGCACAAAGACTCAAGCGTGAAACCCAATATCAGCTTAGTGTCTACTCGAGCTTGAAACGCTGCTACGCATACCACAAAGCATGTTCTGCATATGCTCATAGCCTTCCCTTATCAGGCTGAAACAACGAAGCAGCTTCCCACTGCTCTCACTGATCAATTCAACCCCAGTTAAGTTGTCCCAGTGCGGGTAAATAACCAGTGGTTAGGGCCTTGATGAGGACTGGCAGGCTGCTGGGGATGGGGAACAGAGAACAGCTTCATTTAGAGCGTCTGGCTGGTCTGCAAGGCTGGGGTCCTTTGCTGTGAGTCTTCTACTCTTACCTCCATATGGCCTCCCTTAAACTGGGGCGAGACCAGACGAGAGGAGACGAGAGAGACACCCAGAATGGCTGACGAAGTGATGAAGACGTCCGGGCCAGAATGACAGGAGAGGAAATGGTTCGGGAACGTCAGCGGCTAAGGCCTCTGGACCAACAAGGGGCGCTTCAAACGAAAGCCCGCTAGTGAGAAAGGCAGACCGTAAAGCCAGAGCTAAGTGACATGTATGTCTGTTTGAAAAGCCTCTTGGGTATTTGGTCGAGGTGAGGCCCGGACTTATTTACCGCGTCTGTTCGAAAAGCCCTGAAGAGGAGAAGAGCAGTCGGCTGAGAGAGGAAAAAGGTCCCTACTACATATGTATACAGCGTTGGTTGGGAGGCTGTGGGTGGATGATGAGCATCCTTTCCCTTAGCAGGCTTCCAGCCACAGCTTTCAGGGGGGAACAGACCATTCACATATTCAGGAGGAAGATTCTGTTTGGAGTCACCTGATAGTGTTCGTACATAAGAAGCAGAGACTGCTAGTTGACATCTGGTGTTTGGTCAACGGATTGTGGAAACTGTTGGGGTTAAGAAAAGGGCTAAGGACCGCAGACACTGGAGCTGCCTACTTCTAGTCATCCCCTTTAACAAGATTTGGATCATTTTAATATTTGTTACAGGAGGGAAGGAAAAACAACAACTGCAAGGCAGGCGTTTCGGAGGCTGATTTGTGACTATTCATGGCCAAAGCGGAGAGAAACTGTAATACCAGACATGCTTGTTAAATTCACAACGCTCCAAAGCTGCCTTCTAGCAAATCCTGCCTCTTGGTTGTCAGCTTAAGACGTAGGGCATATGCATATGTGTTATTTTTAAGCTCTGTTAAATGGATAGCGGTGTCGCAGGCTATCAAACGTCTAAGCCACTTGCTTTGGGGAATCGCTTGTGTAAGGCAAGCGGCAATGCATTACTCTCTACAACTGCATCTTTAAGGACGTTTTTTTTAACTTCCTTCCCCCCAGCATACTCTACATCAAGAACCCAGGCATTATGTATGCACCTTCAGTGACTGGCCACTCCACCTCGCCGTATTAACGACCTGCTAGTCTATTGTTAGTCAATGACAGGGGAGTGGGCAACAAACAATGACAGAATGCCTGTTTCAATACAATTATTGTTAAGAGGTGAAAAATCTGTGATGCATTCTTAGAGAGACGAAAAAAAGCCATCTGCAAATAAATTATTGTTGGGCATTGAGCTGTAGCAATAGCCGGGGGCTTTACGGATCCAGGACTATGGATCGAGCACTATTTATTTCCCGGTCGTAGGGAGCGGAGCAGGGCGGTTTAGGAGGCATAAAAGGAAATGAGTTGTGAAGTGGCCATTGATCCTGACCTGCACTGGCTGGCTGGGTCTTATTTATAAAGAGAGGTTAACCCTGGCTCTAATCACTGGCTCTAACCTACAGCAGTCCTAGCAGTATTCTAGCACTATAGAGTAAGATGAATGCTGCACTACTACTGTTTTGGAGGTAGCCTACACTTACTCTCATCTTGCTAATGCTAAGTACCATAACATCACGTAATAATATGGCACCTTCAGAAATATAATGCTAACTACTTTTCTGGACCTTATCAACACATGTTCTCTGAGAGAGTGGCAGCTTGTCATGAGTGTGTGTGTGTGGGCAGTGACACCGTCGGTGACACGGTGAACACACTCTCCTGCCACCAGGTCCCCCTGTCCTCCCCCCTGCCCTTGACCTGCTGTGTTCCACCCGTGATGCACCTCAACCCACACGCGCAGCGCTCACAGGCGCAGCGCTCACACGCGCAACGCTCACAATTGCACCCAGCTGCTCAAGCATAAAATGCTCATAAGTGTTTGTTTCCAGCAGATTTCACTCCTCTCCCTTTCTGTCTCTCTCCTCTCCCCCGCTCCTCCATCCCCATTCCTCTCTCCTCCTTGTCTCTCTTTCAAAGCCTTGCAGCTTGACATTTCCGTGGGTCTCAGGAGACCAGGACGTGAAATGGAGTTACTGCGGGAGCCACACTGTAAATTCCATGAAGCCACATGTAACGTGTCTTAAACACAGATGGACACTCCAGGTTTAAAGCAGGGAAAAAAAGAAGAAGAAGAGGCGAGGGGTGACTAGAAAGATAAAAGAACAACACACCTGTTTTGTCTGGGGAGGGGAGCAAACAGCGACGTCCTGTCTGTCATTCACATCCTGTATCTTGAGTGTCATCGACATAGAGGGGAGAAGGACGAGTCTATATGTCAGGCTGTATGTGCAGTACTTAAGGGACCGTCTGGGAGATAGTAGTGAAATATTCTAAATGAAATGTATAGCTATACCCACTATAAATAAGTGGGGCATGGAGCAGGGAGACACGGGCCATCCTTCGACTGTGGAAACAGTGATGGAGAGAAAAAAAGGAAAGAAATACGTAAGACATAAACTGTGGGTTCCTGTCACTTTCTGCCTTTCAAACCGACACTCTTATCTCCATTTAGAACGATGACTACATACAACAGCCTTCTCTTTCCAACTGTCCATTTTCAAGAAGAAACCCTTTATCATAACCTGGCGGAAAACACAGTGTAGTCTGTGGTGGACTGACGGTGAGGTGTGTTATTTACACACTCGAGTCGGGCCAGTCTGTAAAGATAAACCTAATGAGGTTCTTTGTGTAAGAGTGCAAATGAGAGTCACCTCCCTCACCGGGCTCCAGAGGGGAGAGAACCAGGGTGATTAGGCCTTTCAATTATGCTCAAGGGCAAAGCCCAGATTTGCATCTGAGGGGGGGGGGGGATCCTTCTTTTTGTTTGTCCTGATGAGCTGGGATGGAGCAGATATATACAGCATCCAGCATCACATCACAGTGACTTTTTAATGTATCACTGCCACCTCCACCTCCACCATTTTCCCTATAGGCAAAGACCCAGAATATGGATTGTGAGGAAAACAGAAGCCCTGGCAAGCTGTTGTGTACAAGCGTCTCGAGCCTGCATCCTCCTGACTGACAGTAATTAAAACTCCCAGTAGCCCCCTGCACACCTGATACGCACGCACGCATGCACACACACACACACACACACACACACACACACACACACACACACACACACACACACACACACACACACACACACACACACACACACACACACACACACACACACACACAGAGAGAGAGGTCTGTTTGATAGGTGCTGATGGGGGAGCTCTCTGTCATTAGTATTGCAGCAGTAGATGGAGAGTGTTTACTTGTGAAAACCAACAAGCCGAGGCCAGACACACTAAGTGACTGTTTAAACTCTGTTCTCAGTAAAGGAACGTGCTGATGTTCCCATGATGTATATAACACACATACACATGTTCACAAACACAGTGGAGCCGCAGCTGGAACCACAGATGTGAAAAGACACCTTGTGTTATGGGATTAAAACATTTTTTTTTTTTTTACATTTGGCCAAATAAACATTTCACAAACATGGAAATGCACAATTTTAAATAGCTCAAACAAGAGTGATTTATTTCAAGTAAGCCAGTGTGGAATCATTAAATTGGCAGAGCATCAGGTACTGGTGACAGATAAACTGGTATGGGACAGCCTGGGGACTAGAGCTGAGGTGAATGGTCCTGGCCTCCGTACATAACAGGACAGTTCATCTGAATATAATAAATATTCCTTTCCTTCCTCTACAGTCATCCATTTTCCTGATAAGGTCCATATAGATTATAGGCCACTGCAATCAACTAACAGCTCCATTAAAGTACATTATGGTATGGATCCAGCAGATCAATGCAGAGCGCCATGTACACTCATTTTTATCGCATATTAATACATTTGTACGACCACAGCCTCATAGGTTGATTTAATTAATCCAAGAAAAACATGCGAGCAACATTTCTGAGTGCTTTTTATCATCATGGTTTTGCATAGTAATTAGGCTGAATGTAACATGTATCAGTGTGTGGCTACCTGGGCCTAACTGGCAAATTGCAATCAGATACACAGAACATCTAATCTACAATCTGAAATCAAATTAGGCCTATTTAGGGGAGACCTTGGGAGTATGGTGATGAGAGGATGACATAATGTGGGATTGAAATTCAGCTGTGACACGGACCTATTTATTATTCAGAAAGGCTTATTACTTGGCAATGACATTGACCTTAGCGATCCACCTGTTTAGTGAAATGTTTTTAATCCCTTCCTATTAATGCAAACGCAAGCATGGAAACCATCTCAAGGCTATCTTGTTTTTGATTGGGGATGAAAAGTTCAAAATTCAAAATTAAAAACACATATCAATACAATTTGTTTTCTTCTCCCCCCTCCTTTTTGGCCAAAAAGTAAAAAAGCTCTCATGTACATGCTGATTTGCGTCCTTCAAGAAAATCAACACACAAAAAAAGAGACAATACTAAAATACTGTCTTTCTAATTCTAGCTGTCGGTGGTGTGTTTGCGATGACCGTGGAACAGCAGAACCCAAAGGGACAGTGGAGAATTCATCAGTGCTTATTAATCCTCCTCTCTAGCACCATGATGAGAGACTGGAGATTCTATCAGCTCCCTTTATGCCCACTGGAACACTCAATGTCATTCCCAATACAGTATGTCAGAGAATTAAACTCAGGCTCTCTTCAAAAGTGCTGGAATACACTTAGATAAGCATTTTCATGCACACACAGTATAGTACAATCCGTGCTGTATGTACGGATAAAAATCAGCACATACCTAAATCACGTTAAAACACACACACACGCACACGCACGCACACACACACACAAAACAACCCTTGATACCAATCCACTAACCACTCATAAACAACTGTAAGCTTATGCAAACCAATACTAACCAAGCTAGAGGTATCCTCTCCATACAGACAGACCAGACCAGAGGGAGACCGATGTGAGCCCAGCGCCCAGAACAGGAAGTGTGTGAAGTTAACAGCACAAGGGACTCTGTTTAAAAAAGGCCTCGGGAGACCTGTTAGCTGGACCACTCATTTCAATGTGTCTGTCTCTCCACAGAAATAAAGCTGCTCCTTACAGGAGAAGATTGTCACATCGCTCCACATTTCCCCTTCACAATGTGTCCGTCTCCACGACTTAACTGGATACTTTATGCTTGCGTTGCTCTTTCTCGCCGTGGCTCTCTTTTATGGCTTCCGACTTCCTCTGTCAGTAAATGAGTTTCTGACTAAAGTTAGAAGATCTGTTCTCGCCTTTTTAGATTGAAGCGATTTAAGCGCTAGAAGAAAATCATCATAGTGAAATAATAACATGAAACATCATTATAATATAATAATATATTTTAGAAAATAATAACAGTCTGTAAAACGGCAGTGAAATAAAAACATTTTTACAAATAGATGACTATTGTTTCTACTCTTTTGACTTATTTTGTTTTATATAAATGTGTCCCAGCACCTCTATTCTACTCCACACACCCGCCACTAGTGAATGAGCGCAGATAGATTTCCAGCCCTTGGCACACAGGGCCCTATAGCACGATATAGGCCTATGGTGAGATATACGGTCAGTATGTATCTGCAGTCCTCCACAGTAGGACAGGTTAAAACATAAAAGAATAATGAGAGAAGGAGAGAACTGACCCCAATCAGCCGTCTGCAGGGAGAGAGACAGGCAGTGTGATGATGAATAGGGGGTGAGGCGATGGTGTCGTGATGCTGTTGTAATCACCAGCTGGGGCAGGGGGGTTAGGCGTGGTGTAGGGGGGGCGGAGGGGGGGGGGGGGGGGGGCAGGACATGCCTCATTCTGCTACACTGGCTGCACCCCCCCCCACCCCCCCACCCCCCACCCCACCCCACCACCACACACACACACACCATCAGACACACACACACCGGCACAACTTAACCACAGGGCTTCAGCTGCCTCCACCAGCATGCGCATACACACACACTAACACGGACACACACCCTAACATGGACACACACAGACACAAACTCACACATGTAAAAATATAGAAACATTCTCACAGCAAAAAAACACTAACACCGTTACAAGTAGACAACGCACACAAACACACACTCGCAGGGTTCCAAACACAAAAGCAAACACGCATTGTTCCAAACCCGCGGCGTTGGCCTCCTTAAGCACAGCCCGACCTCTACCGCTGCTCTTTTGGCAAACTGTCAAAGCCATCATTCACCATGAAAAGACATGAGCACTTGACTCCTCTCCCCAACAGCGCCTGACTCTCCCAGCTCCCACACAACAGCCCCAGTCAACATCTAAATATCACACAGCAATCAATAAAGTCAACCCCATCAACAGAAAATAAAATAAAAACGCACCTACATTTACACAACAAAAATGTATGAATTCTTTGTTAATTCCACAGGCCAGATGAGAGACAGCAGTCAGAACAGAGATCATGCAGATTGGTTCTTTTAAAGAAGTGTGTCCTGGTCAAAGGCCTCCCGGGGATGTGGCAGAGTAGAGTGGGCGGCTATAGGACCGAGTTAGGAGGCCCTCTGGTGGCTACAGCTGAGCCACGGCTCTCACAACCACACACAGGGCTCCCACACACAACGGCAGCGGCTCTGTACGTCGCTCGCTCTCTCTCTCTCTCTCTCTCTCGATCACACACACACACACACACACACACACACACACACACACACACACACACACACACACACACACACACACACACACACACACACACACACACACACACACACACACACACACGGCCTCAGCTGAAGTGAGCTCTCAACACACACACACACACACACACAAATATCAATAAAAACAGCAGAAAACACAATAAAACACCAGCAACAACTACACTACACGACCTCCATACAAGTACTCCTCAACAGCAACATGACAAAAATCAAACGCATAAATGCCCAACCACACAATCAACAACTATCAATAAAAACAGTCGTAAACACGCAAAAAAAAAAATGCATAAAAATAAAAACACAACCTTATTTCTATACTAAACACACAGTGTCATCTCCATAAAAAGAGTGCCTGTCCCCTGTGCTAGCAGTAGGGCATTGTGACGTGCAGGAGAAACACAACTTACCTGCTGTTGTTGGAGATGCAGCAGCTCGACTGTGCTTACTTCGCTGCTCGTGTCACCGCTTGATCTTCCATCTCTACTGCCAGCATCTAATTGGCTGCATAGGCTGCTCAGGCTGCTCATTCCATTTTGACTCATTGAACTGTTGCTTATTGTCTCTGTGGCCGACTCCTGCATCATGACTTAAAACCTAGAAGTGATTAAGAGGCACCAGTTAAGGCTCTTGTTACAACCCTTTTTTCTTCTCTTTTCATCCCCCCCCCCCCTTTTTTTTTGAAGCTCCCATTATTATCAACGCCGGTCCCTCTGCAAATTAAAGCATTTAAGAGGGGAGGGGGTGATGCAGGAGGAATTATGCATTCATTGTGTAAATGAAGCAATACAAAGAGATGCACGTCCTCTTGGTCTCTTTGTAAAGGAGGTGTAGAGTCTAAACGTGATAAGTGTTTTAATCACTAGAATTTAGGCACAAATAGGGCCTCTGCTGCATTATGCACATGTTGGGAATATATGTGTATGGGACACTTTATGTATGACTGTATTATATATTTTTTTAAATACAGAAATACTTTTTCTAAGGGAAGCATAAAAATATATACAAATACACACGCAGTCAGACACACACACACATGCCCACATACGCACACTTCTTTTTTACATGCTCACTCACTTGATATATCCTCACCCTGTCTAGGCACACACAGACACAGACCCTCCTAAACTATTCCCCGTCTTGATTCTGTCAGGATTTTAGTGCGAGTCTCGTCTGAACGAAGTTGCTTAATGACGCACAGCTAATCATGCAAAATTAAAATGTGGTAGAGGAGGAGGAGGAGGAGGTGGGATCCAAATCACATGGTATCACCCGGTGATAAATGATATAATAGGCTTCCTCTCCCTTAGCTGTGTCTAAATAAAATGTGCCTCCGAGGCTTCCATAGAGAAAAAGCTCATATGTCACATATTGGCTAGATTTTTTTTCTTTCTTTTTTAATCAAACCTCAAATATTAATTTATTTTGGTGACATTTAAAACATTTACTGCTGTTCTCCACGGGACACAATTAAACTGGTCCGTGCACTGCAATCAAACCATACAGTGGGAGATGACGAGACGAAGACTTAAGCCTCCAATTTGAACATGGGCAAATAAATGTAAGATATTGAACTAATTTCACCAGCAATCTATTAGATATGAAAAGCTGAGATGAAGGAGAGAAAAAAAAAAATATATCACGAATATCACTAATGATTGTGCTAAAAACAGCATCAATTATGCATATTACCTCCTCTCCTGTAATACATTTAAAAAAAATATAATTTAAAATAATTTTCCCTGCATAAATGCTTGGTTGGAGCAATGTGGACTCTTGCCCAGGATCAGTGGAAATCCTCACAATAAATAAAATAAGTCAGATCACACTGACTGACCCAACACAAACACACTGTTCGAGGTGTGTTCTGCATCTCTAATGCCACTCTGACGGGGCCCCGCTACTTGACAGCCTCTCCCTAATTAGCATATTAATTAAGGTAGTACCTAATAATTCAAATGTATCATTTTTGCGGATTAATATTTCAGTTTCGCTTCAATAAAATATCATGTCTATACCATTAATGTAGTCCGTATGCAATAATTACATTTCAAATCGTTATGTATGGTTATTCATATTCAAATAATATCCATTTTTATATCTGCGGTGGTACAGTACTGCCCTCCTCCCTTTCTGAAATTAAATACACCAATTGTGTCACATGCTTAGGCTGAGCAATTAATACTAAGTTTTGATTCAGAACATCCTGTACCATGACTGATTTTAGATTGAGAGATAATGCTGATAAAGAAATGCTATACATACTCACTCACTCAATCACTCACTCACAAGCACATACATGTACATACTCACACAAGCACATACTCACACATGCCTGCACATGCACAAACGTACGTGCTTGTGCACAGTGCACACACATACACAGACACACATGCATACACGCACACGCACACGCACACACACACACACACACTACACATTGACCTTAGAAGGGATACTCTAACAGCCCCTAATGTTTCCTCATTAACTAACATGTCTCCCTCGTCATCATGCAGCAAACACACAACACCGGTCATCTCTGTCTGGTGGCGATACAGATTTCCTCTGTTATCCTGTCAATAACGGGACACATACAGGTTCAAATGCCCACAAACGGACTGAGGAGGCACGGTGGGGTGTCATTTGAGATTTGCCCATAGACTGTATGCCACTCTGCAGCGTGTCTTTCTTGAATCGAAACACAGATCCCATCTCCATATATGATACAGTGAGTTCCAGAAGTATTGGGACAGTGAATTTTTGGTGTGGTTTTGGCTCTGTACTCCAGCACTTGGGATTTGAAATGATTCAATGACGATGAGGTTAAAGTGCAGACTGTCAACTTTAATTTGAGGGTATTTTTATCCATATTGGGTGAACCATTTCAAAGTTTAAGGAAACCAAAAGTATTGGGACAAGTTCACTTATATGTGTTTTAAAGTCGTTAAAAGTGTAGTAGTTGGTCGAATATTCCTAGCACGCAATGATTACATCAAGCTTGTGGGATGCATTTGCTGTTTGTTTTGGTTGTGTTTCAGATTGTTTTGTGCCCAATAGAAATGAATGTTAAAGAATGTATTGTGTCATTTTGGAATCACTTTTATTTTAAATAAGAATAGAATATGTTCCTAAACACTTCTACATTAATGAGGATGTTACCATAACTAAGGATAATCCTGGCTGAATCGTGAATAATGACGAGAGGTTAGCATGTCTTGGGGAATGATATGTGTGTCACTGTATCATTTCAAATCCAAAGTACTGGAGAA